>NC_037689.1:53528909-53570924 GCF_003255815.1 Theropithecus gelada
AAAAAAAAAAAAACCCCAAAAAAAAAAAAAAAAAGAAAAGAAAATGCTCTGTTCAAATGAGTTGTGTAATATTTCATGGCTCTAATGCAATCACAAAATATATATTTGGTATCAAGATAAATATGATATATGTTAATAAGTCCCTCTAAAGTTGTAAAATTTACACTATTAGAATGAAAGATTCCTGAGGGCTGAAGAAATTTTGTCTCTACTTTTCCTCCTCTTTTTAAATGCCTGGTCTTGTTGTATAAACATGGTGCTTCAGTATCTTCTTGATGATAATGAGGTGGATTTGGCCAATGTAGCTATTTAAAAAGTCTGCTCTTTCTTTTAACTTATTTTTGTAGATGTATAACAAAACTAGTTATGGAAATTCTCTGAGATTTAGATAGATAATTTCTTCACATAAAATTGGTGCTACAGAAATAATATGTGGACTATAAGCTTTCACTATTATTGAACATTTGACCATATCTATGAACTATTGAGACAGTTGAAAAAAAAGCCACAGCTGGAACTATACCGAGCTCAACTCTGCAACTTAATTGTGAAATTAATAAAATAATAATAATTGTAACAGCAGAAACTAAATCATGCTGGTGTAACTGCTGGGTTTGTCCTTAGATATTAACTCTAAAGGTTATATTCATTGTGGTGCCACATTTTTGGAAAGAAGGGCACATCAGGATTTTGAGTGCATATTTTAGAGTTTTCCTCTGATACTGTACCATATAATATGGAACACTAAAATCACAATAAAATGGTTCTGCTTTGTGTGAAGGTAAGTAAGTGCCAAGCTTATTGTAAGGCATTTCAAATCTCGGACACAAGGACTTTTATATTTCAACTAATATACTGGGCTGTTTCACTGTGCTCATTTTTATAATTACAGTAGTTTCCTACATAAACAGTTTTAAATGGACCCATTGCAACATGCCAAGAAATAATTAGCTCCTATCATTTAATCTTACATATTTATATGTATCATAGCATATGTTGGCACATATACTCACTTACTAATTCAAGCATCATCAAGTAAGTCTAGATCAGAAATATATTTAGCAGTTCCACCTCTACATATTCTTTCACACTGAGCTAATTAGCCACTAGTTATAGGGAAAAAGATAATACTTTCTAAAATATATATTTAGATATTTTCTAAAATAACACTTTACTTTGAAATGGTTTAAGACTCACACAACTTGCAAATATAGTACAGAGACTTCTCACGCACCTTTCACCCAGCTTCACCCAACGATAACATTTTAAATACCCATAGTACATTATCAAAGCTAGGAAACTGACATTGGCACAATACTATTAACTCAAATACACACCTCATTTATATTTCACCAGTTCTTACATACACTCTTCTACATAAATATTTATTTTAATCTGGCTTAAATCCTAACTCTTACGTTAGACAAATATGTTTTATAGCTATTTTAATATCATTTCAACATTTTCTAAATAATGTTCGATGTAGTAAAATTATAAGAATGATTAATCTGATCACTTAATTCAAAACTCTTTGCTTTCTGCTATGGGATGGTTGCCACAGAAAATTTCAAAAATTACCTTTCTTTTTAAAGACAGAAAGCATCTTGAATCAGAAGGCCTGACTTTTTATCCCTGTTAATATGTATGTTCTCAATTACTCCATAGAAACCATATGTGGAAAGTTTAGTTCTGCTTCTTTCCTCCCAAGTCTCATTTCTGACTAGCATTTTTCTTAACATCTGGTTTAATGTTCACAGCAGATCAGCTTTCAAATACTTTTTTTAAAACCCAGAAATTAGTCAATTTTACATCTACAATTACAGGTCCTTTAGGATATTCTAACAAGTAAAAATCCCAAGGACAAAATATATTTTTTCAAATAAAAATATATAAGTTAAGATATTATATATAATGCTTTGTATTATCCATCACTGTTCCTATGCTTAAAAAAAAAAATAGAAGTCACTCACAAAAGCTAAATAGTTGGCATAGATATTTAGCAAATATAAAGAAATATTTGCTTCCTAAATATTTTAAAGGGTTAGTCATTATTAATTTTTATAAAGTGTATTGCAATCACATTAATCTCAACCATATAATATCTTTGTAATGTGGATATAAGTTATTCAGCAGGCGTTTACTGTGATATTGCTTTAATTAATACTTGTTTTTTGTAAAGTATTACCCGCCTTTTGATGACATGTCCTTAATGACTACCCCTCTTTTGGTGAGTGCCAGATCATTATTAATTCCTTTTGTATTCATTATAACAACATCAATCAGGGAAAGCTCATTTGCTATTAATGTGAATATAACAGGTAATTCCATTCTAATCTAGTAGTGATTAATGTTCACTTGGTAGTAATTACAATATCACACTTCAAAGTGTTAGCATTGGACAATACTTATTTTGTGTGGCCTTTTAAAGAACCACAGCAGCTTGTCTGAACTTAGAATTGAAAAGGTTAAAGAAAGGCGATTAATCTAAGGACAAAGATAAAGGATTCTTACGTGGCTGGGAAAAGTGAATAATGGTTAAGTGAAGGGTTTACAAAATTTGTTACTATTTTTTGGTAAATCAGTATGCTTCATATATACCCAGTAATATCACTACTTCATTTGTAAACCAAAGAAAAATGAAATTGACATGTTTAAAAAGCCATTGTTTTAGTTCCATGATGCCAATGAATTTTCAAACTACCTGGATTCTCTGTCCTAAATGACAGATTACTATCAATGTGAGAGCTACAACTTATCTTTAAAAGAAGTGGCCCTTCTGATGTTATCATTTTATTTGTAAATTAGTAAAAATTAAATGTTCTACCTAATTTTGAACCAAAATTGTCTTTATATTGAAAAAATCACCTGAAACACATTGATGATATATGTTAATATTATAGCTTTATCATATTTTAGGTAAACTATACAAATTTCCATTAACATCAATAACCAGAGAGACTCCCACACATATTGACACAATATATTATGTTAGATCAGAGCAGTGCTAGTCATTGAGTTTTAAAATCCTGGAAATATTAAACTTACTGGAGAACATTATAGGTTATCTGTAGGCATCAGAGATTTATAGGCTATATGAGGTAGAAAATGCATGTGAACCTCAAAACAACCTTGAAGTATAGGCAAGACAGGTGTCATTAATCTTATTTCACAGATGAGGAGATGGATGCTGAGAGAAGTTAAGAGACTTGCCCAAAATCCCACTACACAGCATTTACTTAATCCAGGGCTTTTAACGTATTTTCCTGTTCTTTCCACTGCAGCCTATGCCATCCTGCCTCCACTCACTTGTGACAGCTTGTAGAGAACAGATGTAAGAAAAATTGCCACGAGTTTAGGAGTATCCAAATAACAAAAACTATCAGACTATTAGGGTGGCCAGGGAAGAAAGAGAAGAGAGGAAATCAGGAAGGCTGGGATTTTTCAAACCATTTGGGCACACCCCAGGTTTATTCCTGACATATTGAATACCAAGTCTGTAAGTCACAGAATTTGAATTACAAATCCCATCAGAAAGCAAGATTTTTGATGTGCTACTGGAGCCACTTAGACTAATTCAGAAACTAAGATGAGGCTGGCCTACAGATGAAGCTTACTGGGTAGATACAACTGGTACTCCAGGGCATCAAAGGGAAGATAAACAAATCTGTGCAATGCATGACCTAGGACAAGTCATTTGCTATTTATTTAACTTCATTTCAACCAACAATTATTAACAACTATCATGTATTGTGTTGTAAATTACGAATAGAATGATTAACAGGACAAAGTCATTGCCTTCAATAAATTCACAGCTGATAAAGGCTCTAAAACAGGGCTTTCCAATGGTATGCTAAGGCACACGTCCTGATTGGGTTATAGGTATCTCAGATATTGATCCTGCTCAGCCCTGGGATGGTTAGGCAGCTTAGTCTTCAGCCGACTTACCTGATATCATGATGAACAGATTAAGTTGATCTGTTCATCATGATATCAAAAAGACTGAGGAACACTGCAGAAAAGTTTGTGCTTTCTTACAGTAAAGACTGTATAGCTTAGCTGAGGGAGATCTGGAGATCAGAAGATGTTTCCAAGAAGTGTGATAAATCTCAGCTTAAGCCAGAAGACAGGTGAGAGTCCTTGTGAACATTTCAGCCAGTTTAATGAACAATCCAACAATATTAAGACATGTCAAGATTAGTAAGCTTCAAATTGTGTGATAAAAGTGCAAAGAGTTCGCTAGAGCCATATTGAATAATCTGTCGTTCTCTTCTACCTTTGCCAACAATTCTACCCATTGGCCAAATGCTTCTTTCTCTAATAAATTCTTGTTTTTGCACAATCACTTGCTCCTTTGAACCACCTAAATCGATATTTCCCAAATGTGGTTTAACAGTAGTGGTAGGGAGCCAATTTACCATGTTACACAGATAAACAGCTTATAGTTTAAATTTTAATATTCAGTTAGTTTTATGTGTATTAAGAAAAAAACACGCTACAACATCAGACTATAATTTTGTGGGAATTATCACTTAAGGCTAAAAGCAGAAAAAAAATGAGCTGATTTTAAGAAAAACATTAAGTAAATAATAGTATATGTGTTATTCAAAAGACTGAACAATGGAGCGTATATTTGTTTCCTATTGCTTCTGTGACAATTTTCCATAAACTTACTGGCCTAACACAACACAAATGGATTATCTTATAGTTTTGGAAGTCAGAAGTTTGAAATGGGTTTCATGGATTAAAATAAGTGTTGGCAGGGCTATATTCCTTCTGAAGAAGCTAGAGGACAATCTATTTCCCTGCCTTTTCCAGCATTAGATGCTACCAACATTGTTTGGCTAACAGCCCCTTTCTCCATCTTCAAAGCCAGCAGTGTGGCTATCTTCATCTCTCAGATTCCCACTGTCCTGCTTCCATTTTCACTTATATGAACCTTGTGGTTAGATTAGGCCCATCTGAATAGTCCATAATAATCTTCCCATCTCAAAGACACCTGCTGAGCAACCTTAATTCCATCTGGAATCTTAATTCCCTACTGCCATGGAGCGCAACATATTCACAGGTTCTGGGGATTAACATCTCCGAGGGGCCCATCATTCTGCCTACCACAAGGGGAAATAAAACTTGCTTTAGCCAATGGGATATTGCAGGCTTGATGGAGGCAGGGGCTCAACAAATTGTTTACATGTTTGCACTTCCACTCTTCACCTCAGCCTTCACAAAAAGGACATGCTTGGGCTGGTTAGCCTGCTGGAGGGATGTTCAAGATGTGAGCAATACAGCTGTGTTGACTCAGCCACTTTCAGACACTTAAGATCTCAGCTACCCTCCAGATTCGCAAGGGAGCCCAGTCAGAGCAGATGAACTACCCAGTACAAACCATCAGCCCACAAATTAGTGAACTCAAGAAGTACTTACTGTTTTAAGCTACTGAGTTTTGAGGTGGTTTGGTAATAGATTGATATACTATTATAGATAACTGACACAGATATAAAATGATAATTGTGCCAGGTAAACTATTAAAACAAAACAAGATTTACCATCCACTATTACCATCATATTGTTAAGGAAGGGGTATTTCAACAACAGGAAAGAATCAGAAAGACATAGTCTCAGACTAAATGGTACACTGTCCTAAGAAAGGAGGATGACAAGCTACAAGCTTAAATAATTTCTGTCTCTCTCTCTCTCTTTTTGTCCTTATAGTTCTCATTTGTCTGCTTATTGAGGAAATCTTCACAGATCATCTGCATTTGAGAACCTCTGCCATACACTACTTAATGTAATGCTTTGCACATTGTAAACCCTCAAGAATGTTGTTAAATGAGTAATCACAATGTGAATTAAGTCATTCACAATGGTGTGCTGCTAATTCTGGAACTGAGGAATGTGGTCATTGCAGTATACTAAGCTGCGTGAAAACTTCTAGAAAAAAATTATAGAGAAAATGTCGCCTTCTCCTTTATTTTAGCAATACTATTGCAGCATATAAAATCATGCTGCGACTTTACGGGAAGCTGCGCCTTGCTAATTTAAAAGGACACATTGACTACATTCTGATTGGCTTGGGGGGAGGATTGCTTACCATGTTGATTTGTTTCTGTTTTAATTTTCACCTGCCTGTCTGCGAATTTTCCTTAAAATGGTAAAGGATTTAAATTAATCAATAAGGTGTTATGAAGATTTAATGTAAAATACACTTTAAAAACCGAGTTTGAAAACTTCCAGGTCTATTTAGCACATGTCATAGTGTAGCTTAACCCATGGTGCATTAACAAAATAAAGGTCAAAGTTAAATTTTATAAAAAGGGGAACAAAATTCCTCACAAAACATTCCACTGGAATAAAGAACATAGGTTTTTTTTTTCTATATTGACAAACCTAGATTCTTAATTGTAATAATTCTTCCTAATGGTCTATATCTAATAGGATACAGTGGAGTATTAATAAACATGTTTTATATTCTCTGGTTATATTGTTAATGGATACTTCAATGGACTGAATTAGAAGGCACTATAATGCATATTGTTTTATCAAGGGCAAGTTTATTTTGCTTCATTTATGTAAAAACACATTATTTTTTGAAAAGATAACTTACTATTTAAGTGTAAGAGTATTAGAATATTAAAAATTCATCACAGAGAGAGGGATGGATAGATGAATATGTAATAAAGCAAGTATAGTAAAATTTCAATGGCAAAATATAGGTGCTGGATATACAGATGCTGACTGTAAAATTCTTTCAAATTTGCTGTATGATTAACTATTTTAATATTAAAACATCAACAATAATCCTAAATTGTAAGAACTGTATCTTTACATACTTGTATATCCGTGCCACCATTTTGTAGCTAATTCCTTTTCTGTAAATGTGATTATTAAACCTTTAACATTGACATATCTGAAAAAAAGTTTTAGAGGGCATGATCATCCTGTACAACTTACTGAGAGATTTGTAATGCCCTGTGGGCCAGAGGCCTAGTCTGAAGTTTGAGGTTACCTTTAAAGAAAGAATAAGAATTCGTTGAGGATGGGAAGTTGGGTAGAAGGTCTTTGCAGCAGATGGAAGTATTGGGACATAAGGTGGGTAATATCCAGGTAGCCTTAAATTTTCTGCTGCATATATCACTCAAGGAGAGTGGAAGAAATGGGGCCTTGGAGAGATTATGTCATGTGTGACCTTGCATGCTACACCAAGGAGGTGGGAATTTATCTTAAAGGTATTGAAGAATTTCAAACATGAGTATGGGGGTGACAGCATCAGCCTTCATGTTAAAAGATAACTCTGACTGAGGAAGTGATGCTAGATGCAGGAAGACCAGTGAAGAAGTTACCGGAGTTTTCTAGGTGATACGAATAGTAACAGCATCATCATCAGCAGTCATAGTGACTATTCTTTATTATTTGCATTTTATGTACCTTACTCTCTGTATGGTAATCTCATTTAAGCCCTTTAGTCACCTTAAGAAACAGAAAATTTTATGAGGAAACTGAGGCTAGAAGAGATTTAAAAATTTGCCAAAGGCGTCAAGATTCGAATCAGGTATGCTTGACTTCACAGTGAAAAGGGCCTGAAACCATGGAGAATCATAGAGAAAAATCCATTTTAAGACAGACTTAGGAGGTAGAATTTGCAGTATTTTGTGTCAGTGTAGACGTGTGCATAAAAGAGAGAAGTCTCACCAGAATCAGAAGTTTCTAGCTTAAATAATTGGGTAAATGGTGGTGCCATCTTCTGAAATAGAGAATAGAGGCAGTAAGGGATTTCGGTTTGGGACATGCTAATTTTAAAATGTCTGTGGCCATGAGTAAGACTCAAAATATCTAACAACTGCTTTATCAAAAGCCCAACCAAGTAGAGAAAACACTAGTCAGTACACCCTACCCGTGCTCATCAGCAGGTACCAGTCCTGTGGTCTAAATATAGAAGTTCATTGGGGAGTTACAGATGTCAATGTAGAAGGGCCAAGAGGGGTACATAGGCAACATATCCTTTAAGAGTCATCTGCTTATAGATACTAATTGGAGCTGTGGATGAAGATGAGATCACAGAAGATACGTGGCATGGAAAGTGAAGAATTGCTAAGGGTAGGATCTGGGGAGCAGCCATACTTATTATGGAAGAGGCTGAGGATGAATCATCAAGAAAGAGACTCAAATGTCCTATGGAGAAATGTCAGGTGAAAACCTGGGGAAGAGGGTGTTAGAGAACTAAACGAGAAAATTACAAGGAGAAGCTGAGTCAGGCAATTTGGCAGGGGGTAGGCTATTGATTTTGTTAATGAGAGCAGTTTGCCTGGCTCTCTCGGTAGGAGTAATAGCCAGATAAATGGACTGAAAAGTGAGCTGTGGGTAAAGAAGGGGAGCTAGGCAGCTCTGCTACATTTTCTTTTCTTTTTAAAATTTCTTTTCTATGATTAATTTTTATTTTAAGTTCCGGGGTACATGTGTAGGATGTGCAGGTTTGTTACATAGGTAAATGTGTGCCATGGTGGTGTGCTGTGCCTATTAACCCATCACCTAGATACTAAGCCCAGCATGCGTTAGCTATTTTTCCCAGTGCTCTCCCTCCCCTTCCCCCACCCCCCGACAGGCTCCAGTGTGTGTTGTTCTCCTCCATGTGTCCATGTGTTCTCATTGTTCAGCACCCACTTTTAAGTGGTAACATGTGGTATTTGCTTTTCTGTTCCTGCGTTAGTTTGCTGAGGATAATGGCTTCCAGCTCCTCAAAGATCTAGAACCAGAAGTACCATTTGACCCAGCAATCCCATTACTGGGTATATACCCAAAGGAATATAAATCATTCTATTTTAAAGATACATGCACACATATGTTCATTGCAGCACTATTCACAATAGCAAAGACATGGAATCAATCCAAATGCCCATCAGTGATAGACTGGATAAAGAAAATGTGGTACACATACACTGTGGAATACTATGCAGCCATAAAAAGGAATGAGATCATGTCCTTCGCAGGAACACATATGGAGCTGTGCTATACTTTCACAAAGTGTGACCATCAGAAGAGGGAGAGAATTGACACTAGGCAGGGGTGGAAGGGTGAAGGAGCAGCAGCGGTAAGCTTGGACAATTGTTTGTTTGTTAAAATGAAGGGTACCAGAGTGGTAAGCTGACAGCAAAGGATCAGTAGGAAAGTGACTTAAAAAGTACAGAAGGAGGAGATTCTTGACAGAACAAGGCTCAGAGGAGATGGAGTTTAGAACAGGGTATTAGCCTCATACTCTTGCACCTTCCATATCCTATAGTCACACAACAGCCAGAATAAATTTTTTTAAAGGAAAATAAGTCACAAATTTATTGGCTATTTTCCCAACTAGAATGCAAACTCCAACGAGGTGCGGTGGCTCACACCTGTAATCCCAGCACTTTAAGAGGCTGAGGTGGGCAGATCACTTGAGCCTAGGAGATCGAGACCAGCCTAGGCAACATGGTGAAACTCCATCTCTACAAAAAAATACAAAAAAATTAGCTGGACATGGTGACACTTGCCTGTAGTCTCTGCTACTTGGGAGGCTGAGGTGGGGGGGATCACCTGAGCCCAGGAGGTAGAGGTTGCAGTGAACTGTGATTATACCACTGCACTCCAGGCTAGGCAACAGAGTGAGACCCTGTCTCAAATACAAAAATGAAATAATAAAAAAAAGAATGTAAACATATAAACTCCAGAGGGTGGGATCATTCTTCTCTGTGAGGGACCTGACTTGCTGAACCAGTCTAAGATATTTCGAGTTACTCCTTTTCTCTTTCTTCGCCTTGTGAACAACTTAATATTTGGCTTCTTTCTTTTTTTAAAAATTTCTTCCTCCCTACTCATTCCCACCCCAAAACCAACCCCAAAGCTGACCTCAGCTTTTTTCCAAATTATCCCTTTTGCTTGCTATGAACACAAGTTTGAACCTCAGCTCTGTTGGTGATAATTTTGCCCATAGGAAGCTTCTGGCAAAAATAAAACAAAATAAGTCTTTAGGCCTCATTCTTTAGGAGGATTTGCTGGCCTAAATTGTTTTTGCTTTTTAATGATCTTTTAATTAGTGTTTCACCAAGTGTGGTTCTCAATCAGCAGCAATAGTATCCCCTGGGAATTTGATGGAAATGCAAATTATCAGGCCCCACTCATAGCTAAGTGATTACACTTTGTGGAGTCTCTTCATCTAAATGTCTTCAATGGCAAAAGCCAATGAAGAAAATCTCTGTACATCTTTTTTGTTGTTGTTGTTGTTGTTGCTGCTGTTGTTTGTTTGGTTTTGTTTGTTTTTTAATGGTTCTCAGGGTTTTGTCTCCAGACCAATGTCATCAAAATCAACTGGAAATTTGTGAGCAATGCGAATCCTCAGGTCCTAACCTATCTGTAACTGAATGTAAAACTCTAGGCGTGGGACCATTCGATCTGTATGTCTACAAGTCCTCTAGTAGCTCTGATGCATGTTCAAGTTGGCCCTAAAGTGTTGGATTTATAACCTACAACTGTTTCTTTCTAGAAAACAACTATGTCGGGGGAAAAATAAAAACAAAGTTTTCTATTAATTAAAAACGTAGAATTCAAGAGCTAAAGGAATCTCAGGACAATGATTAGCAAAGATAAATATACAAAGGAATATAAAGTAAAAATGCAACTGAAAATGGCTGAAGATAATGTGGACTAACACATAATGTTTGAAACAGAGTATACTATTTAAAAGCTACATATGTGCTAAATCTCAGAATTCTTCTTTCCATGTGCTAGTTTGAGAGGCAATTTATTTCTGGCACAACTGCCATATGCATTTATACTAATGTGAAAGACTTCTTGTAATGAGAAGGTAATACACTGCATTTAGTAAACTAGTTTTCAATGTGAGAAAAATGCCTACATGAAAATGTTGCCCTTTAAAAATCTTCCCTTGACTATTCCTGTTTATATTCTTGATAGCAGAATAGTTTTTGGAAATGTTCTGAATAGAATCCAAAGCTACTCTAAAGATAGGCTGACAAGGTTGTCACCATACAGTTCCTATGTACCATGAATCTTAGAATCAAGAACGTTTGAATCAAGACGTTTCTCAGAGCCGATCTGAGATGTGTGTATATTTATATGACTCTCAGGGAAGAAGATATTGAACAGAAATTGATCAAAAGGTTATACACTCAAATGAATGTTGAATTTGAACGCAGTGAGTAATGATACAATTTAGGAATTAAACTCCTTTTGAAACTGCCTTTCAAGACAGTTTGCAATTACAAAAGAAATGTTCATGCGTATTGACGTTTTTTTATTTAAAAACTTGATTGCATCTAGATTTACCATTCACGTATTTTGCTCAACATAAAAAGATTTTAAAGACTGACAAAAAATAAATTCTACTTTCAAAATATAAAAATTTGATACCTTTAAAGATGTTAAAAAAGAAAAAGCCACAGAATAGTAACAACATCGTAGGAATAATTATACAGGCTCCTAAGGTGACCATTAAGAATTCTAACTTACACATATTACGTTTTTTATTTTAAAAAATCAGTTGTTCGAAGGAAACACAATTTCAATTAGACAGCAGGAATATGTTCAAGAGACCTATTGTACAACATGGAGACTATAGTTAACAACAATGTATTATATACTTGATACTTGCTAAGAGTAGGCTTTAAGTGTTCTCACCACAAATAAAGTGTATATGAGGTAATGCATATGATAATTGACTTGATTTAACCATTCCACAATGTGTAGGTATATCAAAACACCATGTTGTACACCATGAATATATATAACCTTTATCAGTTTAAATAAGATAATTAAAAATCAGTTGTATTACTTAAGTTGCTTGTTAAAATATGTATCTGTTACTATAATCAATACAAGTAATTATGAAGCAGTTCATGCACGCTGGCAAAGCCAGTCAAGCCATTCGTAAGTGCCTCTCATTGGCAGTGAATGTATTTTATTCCCTTGGCCTCCTAAGACCCTTATGACTTTTTCTGGGTCAGCTTTGTTAACTCCTCTCACTTAGCTCCATTCTCAATGGTCAGCGAGGCTTGGGATTTAGTCATTTTCACTTTTCTTGGTACATGGACCTTTCTCCCCCCCGTACTCTCAATATTTCAATTATTATTTGACTGTAGATGAGCTCCCAAATCTTTATTTCAGCTTAATATTCTATCCTGAAATTTCAGACTCACACAGCCAACGGCCCAAGAATATTCCCTGAACTTGTCCTCCTTTTGCATATTCCCGAAATAGGACATGTCCTAAATCAGTGTTCTCAAAGCCTGATCCCTCACCAGCAGCATCAAAATCATGGAAGAACTTTGTAGAAATTCAAATTATCTGCGCCCTCCCCAGACCTCCCCAATTAGAAGCTTAAGGGTAAAACGGTCATCTGCATATTAACACGTTTTCCAGGAGATTCCAGTGGAGCTTAAGTTTGAGAACCACTGTCCTAAACCATGCCCAGCATTTACTCTGTGTATTAATCATGTTTTTAAAAAATTTCCATATTTTATGAATGCTTGAACATCTTGAGGTCCTTGGAAGGCCAGGGAGAGACTGCCCCTCCCAGAGCTAGCTAATTCCTAAAGACAGCAAATGACTTGTAAACTTGTTTCCTTGTGGATTTGTTGGATTGCTTTTCATATACAAACCAACTGATCCAAAGGCCATATCCCCAACTACCTTCTTCATCTAACTGTTGTTACACCAAACCATTATTTTCCCCACCCTAACTTTCTCCCCCGACCCTAGGGCCTGGTACCAGACAACCATAGACCACTTTTACAGCCAAGAAACTTTGGAAATTATTTGAACTATCCAGTCCTAAACTTGTTCATACTTGCCTATCTTACCTTACTCATTTCTTTTGCTTGGAAACCACAATAAAGGGTTTGGGCTATGCTTTCCTTTTCTGCCTGCTGACCGACTGGAGCTTTCCTGTGTGGCTTTGCATGGAGTAGTACGTACCCTTCTCTTGAGAACTGTGAGTAATAAAACTTCTTTTAATGGAATTGATCTCTGTATATTGTCATTCAGTCATTTCTGTAAATCAAATACCTGTGCAACTAAAATACCCTGCCCCTCCCAACATAATCTAAGTTTTGGGTTCTCTACTTCAGTAAAGGTTTCTAGCTGTCCGAAAAGTAGAAATCTTACTTTTTCCTTTTCTATATTAATCCTTTACTAGATAGCAAAGTCTATGTTTCTTTTTTTTTTAACCTTGGAATCTATTAACTTCTTTCCACCACTTACACCAATACTACAGTTTAAGCTACCAATGTGTTCAACTGGGCTTCAATAACTTAACGAAGGATATTTTTGCCTCAGTTTATGCCCTTCATTTCAATCCAATTTATCTTTTTAAATGAAGTCACTCCTTTGCTTAACACAGAAGCTTTAGTGGTTTTTACCATTGTCATGCAAGTTAAAAAAAAAAAAATTCTGACCCTTGCTAACTTTCTAGCTTCATCTCTCCCAGTTCAAACTCTAGGTTTACCAAGGAGCATTCCTCTTTCATCACTTTCCCATGACTTCAGACTTGCGCACAGTATGTTGCCTGGCTTAGAGAATACTCCTCATGTTTCCTTCCCACTACCTGACCAACCCATCTCTTAGGTCTCCATTTAGATGTCAAGAGGAGCCTTTCTTCACACCTTCAGGCTCAGCTCTTCTATCATTCCAGGTTCTATCCTATCCCATTTCCTGCTATCTCCCAGACTTACTGGGGGTCCTATTTCTGTCAAAATCAGCAAAGGAAAGCTGGTAGAGGTTAGGGGAAGAAGGAACTGGGGGTAAGAAGGAAGACAATATGCATCAGGGTAAAGGAATGAGTTGTTGGCATTCTTAGTTGAAACTCTGAAGGCATTTTCCATGAGCGCAAATGCTATAATCACTTTCACAAATCACCTTCAAAAAATATTGCCATGTTTGACCTCTTATTTAGTTGACATTGTTATCTAGGTTGATATTTATTGACCCATTTTGTTTTACTTAGTCTCATTGTAAGCAATGATATCTTAAAATCAACTGTTTATAGTACTGGCTATATTTGCCTAAAACACATTAAATAGATTAAATTAAATTCAGATAATTAGAATTTTATGAGAATGAGAAATTTCTTAATGGGTATAATGCATGTTATTAAGGTGATGGATACCCTAAAAGGCCTGACGTGACCATTACACAATCTATGCATGTAACAAAATTATACTTGTACCTCATAAATTTATATAAATAAAACAAACAAACACGATGCCTCCCAAAATAAATACATAATTGCTAAAATTTGTAAAAGTATCAAGCCATGTGCCATGTAATAATATTCCATTTTCATTCTTCCAGTGAGAAGTTAACACTAAGGGAAAAATTATAGATGACAGATAATGTATATTGGTATGTCATAAATTGAATTAGCCTAAGAAATTAATTGTAATTTATATTTCTCCCTGTGGCAAATGTATTTCAAATCACAAACATCGTAATTGTAAACTAACTAAAAAAAGACTACTTATAATCTAGAAGGCTCTTGATAATTGAAATACACTTAGTAACGAACAATTGAGTTTATTTTGTTGATTCACAATTCACAAGTAATCTTAAGGTAAGGTTTCTGATTGCTCATTCGTAGTTGTTTTCCAAAGTGTTGATAATTTAATTTTATTTGGGCTCTAAATGATTCTTCCAATGCAAAAAGGTCCCAGCTGCTTTGCAAAGAAAGGTAGGTAGGTTTGCCTAAAAATCAAGAACGACATCACCCACAAGAAATTTTCTTGTTAAGTTGCAAAGTAACTTTTAGTAACTTAACAAATGTGGGATATATTTTCCGACTGGTGTTTTCCTAGACTAGTGTACCCCTATGCATGATCTGAATCAGACTTGTTTTTAATCTTCAATTAAAAACAAGGCTTTCATTCTAGATATGAATTTTAGTTTGATATCTTATTCTTAAAGACTACTTTCTTAAATCACAAAGTTCTCACATCCCCAATATCCAAACCAAGACATTTAAGACAACATTCTCATAGGTGATAAATGACTATAGTTTTTGTGCTTTTAAAATAGGTTGGGAAATGACCTGTATTTTGCATTACGTGCATCATAAACTTCTAATTGCTCTTACAGAGTGTTCTGTAAAAAAGAATATCTACCATTCTTTAAAAATACTATGGCATTAAAATTGAAGCCCTGAGAGATGTTAAGATAGACTATTTAAACTCTGTAGACTACATTTGGGAATGCTTCCAAGGTTAGCAGTGAAGAATGACTCATCAGTGAAGGGCCAGAAGTTCTTCTCCTGTTGGTTTAATGTGGATCTCTCAAACTACTTTCTAATATGGTAACTACTAGACACATACGGCTACTGAGCACTTGAAATGTGGCTGATCCTAACTGAGTTGCGCTATAAGAGTAAAACTTACCAGATTTTAAATACTTAATGGAAAAAAATCTAATTAATAGCTTCTGTAACAATTACATGTTAAAACGACAATGTTTTGGTATATTGGGTTATATACAACATACTGCTGAAATTAATTTCACCTCTTTATTTTTATTTTTTCAGTGTGCCCACTAGAGACATTTAAATTACATATGTGGCTCACATTTTATTCTACTGGGCAGAGCTGCTGTAGTAAAATGAAGAGAACAAGAATAGCCCCATAGATACTTTAGTTTTCACTGTTACAAGCCAACAATTTGACAATTTTCTAATGACTTGAATAAATTTTCTAATGACTTGAAATGACACAAAAATCTCAGAGAGATCCTATGGTGTGAGTGTTTGGAGTCAGAGGCCTAGTTTTCACGGACCATTGTTCTGGTTTAGTTTAACAAATCTACTACAGTGTAATATAGTATAAACAACTTTTGCATTTTGTTCATTTAGAAGTTTATTAAAGTCAGCAAGATGAGCATTTTTGTGATTGATGTATGATGCAATAAATTGCATTACCAATTTAGAAATGTAATAATCTGAATTTTTAATCATCAAGTTTATGCATAATATATTTTGGGGAGAAAATAAACACAAGCGAAGAATCAATAGCATTTCCCCACCCCCCAATCCCTGAGGGAGATTCTCTCTCATTATATTCAATTTCCTCTTTGAATTAACTCATTTTAAAAGACAGTAAAATAGGCTCAAATTTTTTAATTGCATTTCTGAATTTTTTCTGAAGTTAAGAGCAAAGTAGACTGAATAAATTGACAGATGGTAATGATTTTGCACACCATTTATTTCAGGGCTAATGGCAAGTTCTATTAAAGTAGTTCCTCCTAAGGAGTTTATCTCAACCAGTGAATTTCCATTTAGCCTTTAACACTTGACTCAAATGTCACCTCCTCCTCTAAAAAGCCTTGCCTGGTCCTATTGGGCAGTTATCCACTGCATATTCTGCTAGGGCATTATGCCTTATATATATATTTCTCTTATTAAATTTCTCCTCGCTGTCCCAAACTAGAGTGTGTGCTTCTTGACAACATGGCTGAAGTCAACCTGAGTCTTACGAATCTATGTACTATCAATGACTAGTCCAGTGCCCAACATATAATAGACATCCAAAATGTGCATATATTCCATGTTTCTCAATGAGATAGTATTAATATTGCCAAATATTAGGGATAGTGTATTGACAGTATGTCTAGTTAAAACATACATATATTCTACATCTATATAGTTTAAATTTCTCTACTAGGCACAGTAAAAAAAGTAAAAATAAATGTATACATATATTCTACCTACATTCTATACATATATTCTATACATATATATATAGGACATAGAAATATTTTAATGAGGCATTTGGTGATGGCCAATTTTCAATGATTTAATAACCAAGTCAATTTTTAGAGACAATTTGTAAGTAAAAATTGACCTTGAAAAGTGTCACACACACACAAAGATATAATGGAATAATAAAAGATCTTCTAATCACCAAATAAAATATTTGTCTTCTAAATGCAATCACTTTGATTACGTTTTCGGAAAGGATTACCCAAGGCTTTTTTTTTTTTTTTTTTTTACTACAATTATTTAATTATACTCATGGTTTTGACTCATTTGTAAATGCCCATCTGAGGTTTTATTAATTCTCCTCATTACTACATGTTGACTCAGTCTATTGTGATCTCATCTCTAAGGCTTTATGAGCACAGCCTGATATTCATGAAATTTTCCAGGGGTTTGTAAAAATTTGTGGGTGATCATATTATTAAAGGTAGTTATGTCTATTCTTGAAAACAAACATATCTTTTCATTACAATGCCAAATACATGATCATGGGAGGGATCAAAGAAGTGTGCACATGATATAGCTGCTCAATTGGTTTAATTACTCAATACTTTTAGCTATGAAGAGAGTTTTGACCATTATAATAGTCTTAAATTTTTTATTCTTATAATTTATATCCATATGTAGAGCATTGGTTGCTGATGTTGAAATATATAAAGGGTTGAAGAAATTATAAAGGATCATATTTCTCCAGATTTTACTCCAGATGATCTTCAGAGTAAGCCAATTTGTAAACTGCATATAGAAAATCTAAAAGTGGAAATTTTTATTGCCTCCATATTATAGAGGAGAAAATGGTGGCACACAGTTTAAGCAATTTGCCAGGGTCATAAAGGTAGCTGGTAAAGACTTGGAGGGGGATTTAAACCCAAGCTGTCTAGCTATAGAATCTTCCAACTGGATACTAGACAAAACAAAAGTTCCCAGAGCTTCACTGCACATTAGATTGAGCTGAGCAGTTTGTAAGAATTATGATGCCCAAGTCCCAGAGAACACCAATAAAATAAAACTCTCAGGAAATCTTTTGAAAATCAAAGTTTCAAAAGAATGAAACTTGTACTCAACTGATGCTCAAAGTGTATTTTGTTAAAATGTACTTGAAAATGTCATTTGCGCCTCTCTTATCCGATTGTTAAGAGAGCAAAAAGAAAAAAAAAATAGCTAATTTCTGATAAAACCCAAAAACTATGAAGCAAGAATTTCACATGCCTGGTCATAAAAGTAGCCTTTTCCTTGACTTTATAGATTTTATTTGATTTTAAATTTCAGTCCACATTTTCATGTGTATTTGACCCTCAAACCAAGCACATAATTTAAAAAATTGTTAACTCATAATTTTTCTTATGTAGAGTTAAAAATCACTGTTAAAATGAAAAAATAAAACATTTGTCTATATAATACTATTATAAAGCATATTAAATGTTATAAAAATCCTAAATAATATACGAATATAGGCTATTATAAAGTTCAAATAATTAAACAATATTTATATCATCATTTCATTATATGATAAATAAAACACATTAAATAATTAAAAGCTCTTCCACCATGCAAAAATGACTAAACAATTTTTTAATTTCTAAGGCTTTTTGAGATTACTGTGAAAGGGGACATCGTTTCAGGAAAGGTGAATACACACTATATTAGACTAGGGTTTCTCAATTTTGATACTACTTACATTTTGGCCTAAATAATTCCCTGTAGAGGGCTATCCTATGCATTGTAGGATATTTTATAGCATACCTGGCCTCTACCCACTAGACTTCAGTTGTACCTCCAATCCAGTAATTAAAAATGTCTCCAGACATTGCTAAATGTCCACTTGGTGGAGGTAAAAATATCCCCCGCCCCCAATTTTGAGAACCATTGCAATAGACAAATTAGCTCAGAGTTATGTCATCTCTAAACAACTTAGCATAAACAAACTACAGAAAGCCCTTTCGACTTCTGGCCTGAAGAATTCTGAGTGTCTATAATACAAGTTTAATTAATATGTACATAAGTTATTATCAGCAGATATAACAATTTGTGATGCTTTCTGAATCATCAAAAAATGTGGTTGGAATGCTTAAGATGCTTAATGTGTTTTGTAATACAGTGTACTAAAAACCTTGGAAATCATTAATTAACTGAAGCCATATAATTTTGATAGTTTAGTTACTGAGCACTTCAATCTAATCTGGGAATTTTCCAATAGATTTCCAAACTAAGAATTTTTAATATTTTAAATGTGGACTGAAATTTAAAATAAAATAAAATCTAGAAAGTTGAGGAAAAAGCTACTTTTATGACCAGGTGTGTGAAATTCTTGCTTCATAGTTTTTGGGTTTTATCAGAAATTAGCTAATTTTTTTTTCTTTTTGCTCTCTTAACAATCGGATAAGAGAGGTGCAAATGACATTTTCAAGTACATTTTAACAAAATACACTGCTCTAATTGGTTAATCTTTGGTGGGATTTACCATTTCTCTATTGGATTATAATTATTCGCTTTGCCTTATCACATAAAGATAAAATTGAGTGTGGAGTAGTTGCCCATACTTTCCAGGGCATATCATAGAGACCCACACTCAGTAGGTTATTATGTTCTTTAATGGTTTACACATTGAAGGAAAGTTTCGCCTTTCCTGAAAATATACCCCTTTTCCTGAAACTATACCCCCTTTCACAGTAATCTCGAAAAGCCTTAGAAGTTAAAAATTTATTTAGTCATTTTTGCATGGTGGAAGAGGTTTTAATTAATGTGTTTATCGTATTATAAAACATTGATCATATAAATATTGTTTAATTATTTGTACTTTATAATAGCTTATATTAGTATATTAGGATTTTTATAACATTTAATATGCTTTATAATAGTATTCGTTATATAGACAAATGATTCCAATATTTGCCTCATTGTTAAAAGCTCACTTAAATGTTTTGATATAAACTCACATAATTTGAAAATATTAAGAATTTGAAGCTATAGAATTTGAAAACATTAATGCATTGAATTCCATATGGAAGAAAGGCTGTTTAGTTGAGGGACTCAAATATGTTTCCATTTTCCACTTCTGAAGATGTTTTGGCTCATGGTAAATATTACAGCTTTACCCTCACTCCCCAAATGCTTCAGATGGATTAAGCACCATTCTTTTTGTGTGGGGGAGCTGGAGAGAGAAATGGATGATTATCTTCCACACCCTTGATTCCATCCTAACAGGGACCAATAAATAGCAACTTCTCACCTCCTCTATAGAGGTTGTCTTCAATTAAAAATACACTAGAGAGATTATAACCGTAGAAAGGACATTGAGTAGTGCTTTCGGCTAATTGGCAGTACATTCCTTCCAAAATGTCAGAAGCACCTCAATTTAATGACTCCCCTGAATAAAGTAATTGGCTGAAATTTACTTTGCACTTCTTAATATAACATTGGGCCCATCATTAGCAAGAACTCTAAAAAACAAAAACAAAAACAAAACTGGGGTCAGTATATATTTAAATGAAGCACAAGGCAAAAAAGGTATTTCACTTTCAAAGGACCTATGCTGTATTTTTTTTTTGGAAGATTGCAACTCATCTATTTTATAATATAATGACAATAATATTGCCTCTGAGTTAACTGTGTAATAATTCACTTTGGGTACTGTAATAATTGAGCAAACAGAAGCTGGTACCAGAGGCATTCCTTTCTTTTATTTATTGTAATATTTTTCCATAATTTAATGAGAAACATTTCAAAAGGAACGTTTTTATCCTTTCATGTTAAATTAATTTACAATGCTATAAGCTATAATAAAATGAGAGAAACCATCAGCAAAAAGCAAAAGTTAATAAAGACAGATATTCTTAAAGTTTCAAGGACTGAAAAAAGCTCAAATCACAAAGGTATTTGGTTTCTCCTTTTTTGTGGCTTGGTTCAATTTGTCATAATTTGTTCTCAATTATTTTGTACTTACAGCTAGCATAACGTAATATTGATGAAGTAGAAAAGATGCGTTACTGAAAGTAAACATACATAATTAAAATCACCTAAGAAACAACAAAACTTTGCTATGTACTTTAGTAAACTACTCTAAGATTTATACAAAGAAGGCTATGATGTAATTTAACATGTACTGGTATAAACTTCTTTGGGCAAAATATCAAGCAATGATGAATAAAGCAGAAGGAAAGTTCATGTTATTGGAATGGAGTTCTGTTTAAGCATATTATGGACACTCCAATTTGATAGATACTACTCTGATACAGCTTAATAAATTTGTATTCAGCTGCTGAAACACTAACGAGAATTGAGAAGACCTGGGCTCTTGGATCTTTGAAGTCAAGAGATTTCAACTCTTGGAACCTGGTTCTTCATCTTTAACTGATGGAATGGGACAACCTCAAGAAGAGAGTAGTTTCACTTGGAGTGATGGTGCTGGGCTGCTCATGAGGATTCTGAGGTCACAGACAGGTTAAATGCAGTCAAGCACTATAGTACAGTATCAGGTTATTTGCTATCCATAGATTAGACAATAGCAAAAGTCCTTGCAAATTTCAAAGTTCTATGACTCAGTGAGAACATTTATTATTTAGCCAGCAAGTAAGCACATATCCCACTATTCAGCATGTGTCTGTACATATAACATCCTAGCCCTGCTACTCAAAGTGTGCTCCAGAGACTGGCAGTAGCAGCATCACCTGGGACCTACTGAATCAGCATCTCTGGGGTTGGGGTTAAGTAATCTATGTTTTAACAAGCTCTCCAGGCAATTGCTATGCATACTAAGAGAAGCACTGATTCAGAGCATTGTGAGAACATAGAAGATGTTCTAAGCCTTTGCCTCAAGGACTTTAGTTTTGGATAAAATAGATGTAAAATAACTCAGCAGAATCTTTCATAATGAAGTAATATCTGTAGATCACTCATTCATTCAACAAATATTGAGAACCTACTGTTTGTTAGGCATTGCATTAGCGGCTGAGGTTATAATAGTTCTGCTTTGTGAAGCTAAAATCTAGTGAAGTATACCCAAATAAACAAATACATACATTTAAAAAATACGGTATTTAAAAAATGCTATGCATGAAATAATAATGGTGCTACAAAAACAAAGAACAGAAATGGTATTGAGGGGTGGAAAATGATACATTTAACTTTATTTTATTTTACATTTTTAAATAATATGTTAAGATTTCGTTAATTGATAAATCAGCAAATACCAACTGCATGCATGCTCTGCACCCAGATAAGCACCTTGTGGAATATAAGAGTATGCCCTGGAGGAGTTTATAATCAGTTGGAAAGATAAGATTTAATCACCAACTATAATCAGTATGGTGTCCACAGTAGAACACTTTAGATTGGCCCTTTGTTGAAACTCTCCCCTCTCTGCTTCTTAGTTAATAGGTTTTTCTGGTTTTCCAATTTCTGGTTTTCTAATTCACTGTGCAAGACAAATTTTAAAAAGAGAAATCAATGTTGGCTGAAATTAATGCAGAATGTTATATGGAAGAAGAATTCGAGATAGGTCTTGAAGGAGTAGTACAATGTATAAAGGTGAAGATAAATAAGGAAGTCATTTTAAGAATACCACTACTGTTAGTATGAATAATAACTCCAAACAATCGTTTTATTTCAAATAACTGGTACTGTCATGAAAGACGATCTGTTAATACCACATATCAGAAGGGTTTTAGTTCAGTCCCAGACATGATAGACTGTGTTTATGTTTTCTCTCATTACTTTGGCAAACAACTTCTTTTGATTTTAACCTTCCTTTCAATGACTAAGGGGGACTCTGATAAGTAGGTAGAATTGTCAAAGAAGATGAGTCAGCATTTACACATTGACTGCTATAAGCACTATGCAAATGGTTGTTACATAAAATGATTAAAATGAAATTAGAGATACCTACTCGAATATACGTGTGTGTATCTTATCATTTTTTTTTTTATTGAGAGAGAGAGGGTCTCGCTCTGCCACCTAGACTGGAGTACAGTAGCATAGTCACAGCTCACTGCAGCCTTGCAGCCTTGACCTCCCAGACTCAAGCAATCCTCCTGCCTCAGTGACCTGAGTAGCTGGGACTACAGACGTGTTCCACCACATCCAGCTATGTTTTTTAAATTTTTTTGGTAGAGATGGAGTCTTGCTATGGTTCCCAGACTGGTCTTGAACTCCTGGGCTCAAGCGGTTCTCCTGCCTTAGCCTCCCAAATTGCTGGGATTACAGTCGTGAGCCACCTTGCCTGGCTGTGTGTATGTCTTTTAATGTTAAACTTTTACAGTAGAAATACTCACTATTTGCTTTTCAATTGCTTGCTTTGAAGAGCACAATGCTTTACTGAACAGAGATCCAAAACCCACCTAGTTAAACAGGAAATAAGACTAATAAAGACATTTAATGGTCTTATTTAACACCTATAGAATAAAACTGAAAACAATACAGTGGAATAAAGAAAATTCCTTTGTACCAATGTCACTGTGTGATATCGGTACTAAACAAATTGTTTCTCAGGAGCTACAAATCATATTGAGGTGGCCAGAAATTATACTTTACATAATGTGAAATGTAGTATCTGAAATATCTGCAATGAGTTAGGTTTAAGAAAAGAAAACTCTTACCATTGGGGGAAAATAAATCCTTTTAAAAATAGGATTGAACTGTCAATAAAGCTGTTAATAATAAATTCTTATAAAGTTTAACATGAAAGGGTTGTAAAAACAGATGTTATTCAAAAGAAAATCACATCTGATTTTTATTGTTACAGCCTCTCACTGACTTTTGTCTCATTTTCATGGAGGCTTTTAAGTTTTAACAAAATACAAAATTGAAGAGCTTTTTCAAATAAGAGATTTATGGGATGTATAGAAAGATTTTCTTGAGTTATAAAACCCTAATCACCAGATATACTTGGGAAATGATTAAGAAGGTTGAATGGTAAACATTGATTCTAGAAATGTTGTAATTATCATTTTCTCTCTTCTTTTAATTATTAAAAATCTTGCATTTAAGGTCTGAAGTTTGCCAGACTAATCCAGATTTACTAGTGAGAGGCATCCTTGAATTCTCCTTAATCTGTTTAGTCACTTAAAATGTTTAAGACTTTCTAATCAAGAGAAACCTAGAGTCTCGAAGGCATAATGTTCTCTCCCAAACTGATTTAACTTTAGGTTATTTAATTGGAACTCCAAAGAATTAGAAGTGCATTCTATTTCCTTGACATTCTTCACAGCACCTGGTACAGTGTTAAGTACATATTAGATGCTCAATAAATATTTTTGAAGGAGTGAACATTGCTTAAGAGGGAAATAAGAGGAATTACTAAGATAGAAGATAGTTAAATTCCTAAAATTATTTCTTCCCTATTTATGGAGAAGATGTGATTAGAAAGACAATTGTATATAGTTTTAATAAAATCTATTTATTTTGGTTTTGTTTAACGCAATTCAACAAGCTTTTATTGAGTTTGCACTATCTTGACACTGAAATGCTGTAGATATTTTAAAAATTACAGAATCACTCAAGAAGCTTAAAGTTTAGTGGTATGTTAATTTGCAGATGATTTGATTCTGCTTTTAACGTGTTTAAGGACAATGATCTCTGTTCAGTGCCATAATGAAAGTACTATGTGTTCATAATAAACAATTTCTGAATGATCTTATGAACTCATTAGTATGTCTCATGTGGTTTATTGCTTTAAAATCTCATAGTCAACTATGGTCTTTTTTTTTTTTCCTGCACTAGAACGTAGGTCATTGAGCTTAAGTTTATTTCTGATTTCTTTCTTTCTTTTTTTTTTTTTTTTAAGATAGGGTCTCACTTTGTCACCCAGGCTGGAGTGCTGTTACGCCATTATGGCTCACCGCAGCCTCGATTTCCTGGGTTCAGGTGATGCTTCCACCTCAGCCTCCCGAGTAGCTAGGACTACAGGCACATGCCACCATGCGTAGGTTCTCTTTGCATTTTTTGTAGAGATGGGGTTTCACCATGTTGCCCAGGCTGATCTCAAACTCCTGGACTCAAGTGATCTGCCTGCCTCAGCTTCCCAAACCCTTGGGATTACAGGTATGAGCCATCGCACCCCGCCAAGTGTATTTCTATACCTTACAAAGTACCTTACACAGTAACTAACCAGCAAATGGCAGATACTCCAGTCATAGATGAATGGATATGAATCTACTGTTGAATACTAATAGAAATTGTAATGGCATAGTTACATTTCTGAACCAATTCTAGAGGCTATACATTCAAAGGAGGAGTATTATTATTAGGTCCCTAAAATTGTTAGTAAAATAGACCTCTTACCAAATTTATCTGGATTTTTGTATCATGCAAGAAAATATCAATAAACAAGCATGCTAGCTATGGTTTTTTGTTTGTTTGTTTCTTTGTTTGTTTTGTATCCCTCCAGATCCATTTTCCCTTCTTTTCCCACCTTCCAGGGGGCTGACTTGGATTACATCATTGGACTCCTATGCCCTGTGGTTTTCTGTTTGTGTTTGACCAAGGAGAGGACTAGCAAACCACCGCAGAGAAGGGAGAGTCTTGGGTCAGAGTACTGATTTCCCTTCATCTCTTTTTCCCTGAGTATCATTTCAAGGCAAATTTTGTCTTAAGAGAAAGCCACTGCTCCTCCCAAGGCATTAAAATCTGCATGATCTCTCTCTTTTTTTTTCTGGGCTCTGAGAAACCTCTTTCCCCAACAATGGCTTCAGGTCTAGGAGAGGTGACAGTTTTGCTGCTGCTAGTCCTAGGGTCTTGTGCTATCTTGTGAGATTTCTCTACACCCTGCCCAATCCTGAGTATGTAGTGCCTTGTAAATAAAGACTCCTCAACTTAACCTAATTTGAATGTGCCATCTGTTTCTTGTTGGGACTCTGACTGACTGAGATATCAACACAAATACGATCATGAAACAGGACACAAATTCAGCACTTCAAAGAGTTATTGCAGTGCTATGTTAATGGGCATGACAGTTATCAGTAAACTGTAAGTGCCATACCGATGTTGATTGCTATCATTTAGCACAAACTATGAAAAGTTCAGACTATGTCTATACACAGGTGTCCCAACACAAAACCAGTTGACATGGTCTAACTTGATACAGGATTGATGTGGCTGTACTGTAACAGTTGTGCAATCATCATGTTGTGAATGTTTTTAATATATTAACAGCATATTATATTGATACATATGTAATCACAGTGTTATCAGATTTATCCAGTGTTAATATGGCTGATCATAGACAAGGTCTCAATATTCCATTATCCGCCAGTCTGTTCCAGATCATACGCCACTTGTACACGTTCCTGGTTTGGAATCATAAGAGACTAGCTCTGTGAAGAGACAGGAAGCATAACCTTTTTTCTGAGTTACAAGTATAAAGTCAGCCCTGCATTCTTTCACCCTGATTGGGGCTGAGCTATAGTTACAGATCTCCTTTGTCTCTTCAAACTTAGGGGAGCTTGAAGGAAATTTTCTGTAAGAATTTATGCTTTTATGAAAAACAATGATACTGAGACACAGAATGTATGCTATGAAAAAATAAATACTTTTAGGGTAAAAAAGGAAAAAGGTGGTATTAAAATAAATTTTCCCAAATATTGCTTCTTATATAATATTTTGTTAGTGACATCTACACAACAACCATATTTTGGGAAGCAATTAACCACCTCACATAGACAAAAATCACATCGGTTTCGTGCTATTTGGGCTGGCAGTACCTTATAAAAAGAAAAAAGCATCATAGCACTGTATTACGATACTTTAGAGGATGTTTTTCCTATAAAAATCTTCAAATGAGCTGCCAATGGACCCAAACAGGCGTATTTTAATATACTCTAGGACCATATACAATAAAAGGTACTACACGATTTTATAGAAATGGCTTCCGTTGCCTCAGATGAGGTTTATACATAAACTTTTTAACTTTTAGTGCTGCTTGTTTCACTTCTGGTGGCATCTTTTTACAACAATGCCCTGCCAGGCAGTTAATACTACTTCACAAAGGAAGACTCCACTCCTTGACCTTCACATTCATGACCCATAATGCAACGTGCTTCCATAATCTCTATCATTTCCAGGTATCACCCTTCCTTGGAAATGCTGACAAGTGTTTTGCTTATTTGTTCTTGTTTTGTCTGAGGTCAATTCACTGGCTCCTTTTTCCAGTTTTTTTCTTAAACACCTTTAAAGCTTCTAATACATCTGCTAGCCAAAACAGTCATTTTCATTACGTGCTTGTGGCTGGTCAAAAAGAACAGTTGTATAATTTTTGTTTTCTTGCCCAGACCACAAATAGGTTATAAAAAGTACATGGCCCTTACATTTTGGCTGTGCCTTTAAAATTTAGTTCAAAAGCCAACATTAATAGTCAGATGGAATGACTGTCACATGGAAGAGCTACCAAGCAGATAATAAGTTTAGAACTCTTAATTGAAAATTAACATATATACATTTGTATTCCCAAATTGAAGAAAATGGCTGTCTTGGCCACTACTATAGTAAGATGCTGCCTATTTCACATGCTGAATCTGGAAGGGGGAGCAATTCAGTCCTATCTGATGGATGTTCCTAAGCTTTAATATAACTTCAAAGATTAGGGTAGGAAATTCTGTCATAGTCAGAGAGATCCTACTTTCTTTTCCTTGGGTTGCAAAGTTAGTAAATACTAGTCAGCTTTCCATTTTAACTAATTGCCGAGCTTGTCTCCAATAGAAGATTGAATTATTGGCCTCAATCCTTTCACATCCCTAGTAGTATTACACTTTCACACTCCTGGCATGGCCTCATATAGGTGGAAAGTATTTTCCTACACCTTGACTTTGGGCTTGGTCACAAGACGTGTTTTGTCTAATGGGATATAAACAAATGTGACAAGAGGAGAGATTTTGAAAAGTGTTGTTTGTGCTTGTCATTGCCTTGTGCTACTCTGTCATACCCCGAGTAGCTGATGTCCCTTCAGCTTGAGTCTCAGAAGAAAATATGTGGTATAGACCCTAACGGAACTGATGGTCTAGAGATAAGCACACCTAAACCATTTCCAGCCATGACTGGCTAAACCCTACCAAACTGCAGACCCATGAATAAATCAATATTGTTGTTATTAGCCACTGAATTAAAATTTTTTGGTTGTTTATTATGCAGCAAAATGGACTGATATGAACTGAAATGTGGTTTATAATCAATACAATCCAGTAGAGTTCTACTAAATATATGTCTATCAAGCAGAAGAAAAAAACAGATGATTAGAAAGTTGTCAAATTCTTCTAACAAAGTTCATATACATACCAGGTACCAGAATGAGTTATCAATAATTGGCTAGGGGTAAGGGTTAGAAATAAAAAAAATCAGGTTGAGCTCACTGGGTCGTATTTCCAGGTTTTCAAGCAGACTGTTCTGGTTTGCAATATTTGAAAAGAGTCTGCTGTGATATGCTAATGACTGTGGATTCTGTGGTCTTTGGAAGAATTCCAAAATGCTAAGCTCAAGTTTAAAACAAAATTGGATTCTCAGATATCCTTCTTGTTCAGAAAGGATTTAAGTCCTTTTGTACAGAAAGGAACAAACAAGTGATAAGGTACCTTTTGGCATTTCTATTACCTATGGTTCCAGAGTGGTAAAACTGGATCTCTCTTGTTTTCAGTCATATCTACGGGTTCCTTCCTATGGATGATCCTTCCCTCCTGGTGGCTTCTGTTTACAACAATGCCATGCCAAGCTGTTAACACTACCTCGTAAAGGAAGACTCCACTCCTTGACCTTCACATTCATGACCCATAGTGAAATGTGCTTCCACAATCTCTATCATTTCCAGATATCACCCTTCCTGGGAAATGCTGACAAGTATGGAGTGTGCTAAAGGGTGGAGGCTATGTTTCACCTCCTGCCACCAACAGCTTATTTGAGGAGAGTTTAAGAAAGAAGATTTTACCAGAAAAGTTTCAATTTCATGTGCCTCTTTATATGCTTTTTCTGCTTCTTATGTAGTCTCCAAATCTGAATGACAGCTTTCCTAACTAGTAACCTGGGAGGAATATAGGAGACCAAGTGAAGAAGCTATGAAATAATTTCTTAACGTCAACATTATTGAAACACAGTAATTCATTGTTTTACATTGGAGGCTAAATAGAATGATATGTTTTTAAATGGCTATCTCCATGGGCTTATTTTTTTTTTCATCTGATAAGAGGATTCAATGTTTCCAAGATTTTGTTTTCAACTCTGTGATTTTATGGTCTCTGGATACCGTAGTTCCAAGCTTCAACAGAAGAGCACATCTAATTAAAGTTCAAGACAGCGCCAGAAGATTAGCAGCTACAGTCATATTTAAATGAGCAAGTCCAGTGAAAGCATTTTTCCCCTTTGTCTAAGGAGTCACCTCAATAGGATGGAAGATGCACGTTCTATACAGTCTTATGACCAACCTGTTCCTCAGCATATTTTTCCTTTAAGTACCAAACAGGTATATGAATTTAGAATATAAAAAGAGGGTTGTGATAAGTTGGTATTTTTTTGTCCAAAGTTTAAATATTTGAATAGTTCACCAGTTATAGCTTTAAATAGTGGGAAATAATGCAACTAGAAAAACCATACAGGGAAAAAGAATGAGTTGAAAATTCTCAGCTCTGTGGTTACCAGCAAATTTGGTTCCTGTCAGCCGCCAGTGACTGTAGGTGGTGCTTACAGGTATTCATTAACAAAAGCTGCATTTTAGGGGATTTCCAGCATTTTGCTTTGGAGGAAATCATTTATGTCAGAAGATTAAAACTGCTGTTTTTAATTGCTTAATTGAATATATATTGAGGTTAAGGTTAGTGAAAATGGTAGAGCAGAATGAATACTTTGCTTATTACAGTCAAGAAATGTTACTCAGAAATGAGAAAATGTACAACTCCCACCAGCCATAAATAAGGAAGTGGTTAGAATGTCGCCCTCAGCCAAGGGCCCTAAGTCCCTTTGTGTAGGTTTGGAAAAATTTATGCCTGTCTAGCAGCTTGTAGCTGCGGGGAAGAGTTGGCTGACCAAACTTTGATTCTTTCTCTGACCATGTTCTGCTAGCCTTATGTCCTTCAGTAAGTGACAGTTTCCATAAAAAACAATGAGGTTGCTGTATACTCCATCATTCCCAGTACTTTGAGATCTTAACAAGATCACATAACCATCTGAACTTGAAGACACAGACTGAATTCAAAGAATTCAGACTAAGACATGTGCTGATAACCTAAGAAAAATTATTGCTAGACTCCTAAAATAAATGCTATGAGAAAGAGGCCACATTCACACATATTTTTAGCTTGAAAATGTCTATCTGTATCAATTGTTTAAAAAAAACCTTCTTTTTTTGATAAATGAGAAAGCATAATAAATTCAATTTTATTTGTAGGACATGAATGGATGATAATTTGTGGGCACAAAAAAGAATAATTTGCTAAGCTTTAGTAGCAGTGTAATACATTAAAATGCCTGTATCTCTTGCTCTAAATCAATCAATTTTAAATATATGTATGAATTCAATGTGTCAACTGAGATCTTAAAATGAGCAATGAATGTGGTAATACCAGGTACAGATAATTTATGTATTCTAATATTATTTAGAAAAGCATGCCATAAGTTGATCTTAGCTAAAACCACCATAATTGGGAAACAAATACTTGAAAAGAGATTAGGTATTCTACTAGTTGAATGAAGCAGTGAAAAGTAGATTTTGGTGTCGTGGTTTTATGAAAAAGAAACATCAGAAAATAAAGTTTTAAATCATTTCCATTAAACAAAAACAAAAAACAGAGTTTTTGATACGGTTTGGATGTGTCCCCACCCCACAATCTCATCTTAAATTGAATCCCCATCATCCCCATAATCCCCACATGTCAAGGGAGAGACCAGGTGGAGGTAATGGAATCATGCGAGCAGTTTCCCCCATGCTGTTCTCATGATAGTGGGTGAGTTCTCATGAGATCTGATGGTTTTATAAGGGGCTCTTCCTACTTCACTGGGCACTTCTCCTTCCTGTGGCCTTGTGAAGAAGATGCTTGCCTCCCCTTCACCTTCCACCATGATTATAAGTTTCCTGAGGCTTACTTACCCAGCCATGTGGAACTGTGAGTCAATTAAACCTCTTTCTTTAGAAATTACCCAGTCTCAGACAGTTCTTTATAGCAGTATGAAAATGGACTAATACAGTAGCTTTGTTTAAGCAACATAAAGTACTGAAATGAATATTCAGATATAAATGATATAAGTGGATAAACTGATCTTATGAAATGGGGTTCTGTTATATTTTTTGGTTACAATAACACACAATGTACAATGTTATTGATTACTGAGTTAGCTAAGAGGACTTCTCTTGTTATGATATTATATAATATCACAACACGGTTGCTTTAGTTATAAAATAAAGTAACACATACATCCTATCTGAGATTAAGAGACCAATGGTGAATATGTTCCTCTTCATGGGATCACTGAACTAAAACCCATGACTTTTATTTATTTTACAAAAATTTCTCGTTAATAATCTAAGGATTTGGCTTTTTGTTTTCTCACCATACCAAGGTATATATTGATTGGAAGTATTCTGAAACTGTTACATAAAACAAAACAGCTTTTGACTTTTTTGTATCAGTTGTTTGTTTGAAAGTGGTTCTTCAAGTGGGAACATGCTGTCTTCCATTTTAAATTGCAATCTTACAGGTCTGTAGTTTTCTTTTCATGGGGACAAAATTATTTTTAAGAACTCTGGTATATAAATCTCTGGAAGAGAGCATTCAGAAATAAATTCCGATCAACAGATTGCATACATTTCTCAATCAGCTGTGCAGACTGAGCATTTTCACGGCTCCAGTCATTTTATAAAGATGATTCAGAATTAATCAGTCCTACTGCTACTTTTATTATTTATATATTCACAGTATTGACAGATTTCATTTTCTTCCCACTCTTTACTCCTCCTCTAGAGGAATAACACTCACGATGCGGTGCGGGCAGCAGCAAGACATATCATCTGACTTTCTTTCTTTAAGGCATCACTCAACTAATCCCGAGAACCTATGAACAATAATGTTGGATACGCAGATTCACATCAAACTTCTTTTTCTCCAGAATATGAAGTCCACTAATTCTTTAGACCTCAGTAGAGGTATGTGAATCATATGGTAATAACAACGACTAGAATGACACCTAAATAGTTATGGCTGCAACTGCTATAGGTACCGGAACAACATTCCTCTAGCAACAATGACATCAAGAAGCCTTGCAGAGAACCAATCTCCCAGAATTTTGAGCAATCAAACTCCTTGTGACATTTTAGAATGCACTGCATCTTCCCTTAGGGTTTCTAAAAACTACAACTACACCTAACTCACCTAGCAACAGCCTATGCCACTAATTCATTTTAAATATATATTAGTAGTAGTCTTTTCAAATGTCTCTTTGAATTGACTTGGCCGTGTCTCTTGAAAGGCTCAAATTTGATTAGGCCAAAATGCAGAGGAAATTAATGCTACTCTCTTGTGCCATTTCCCCAAATTCAGAAATGTAAAGAAATACCAATTTCAAATACAGACAAGTCTAATGTTAAATGAAGTCTGAATATATAAAAAGATTGTCGTCAAGAGAAATCCATTGCCTGGTTTTCTTCAGCTGACATCTATTTTTGTGTAGACAGTATGACTTAGATTCAGGAACTAAACATGAAGAAATTCTGAATAATCCAATTATTCAAAAGGCATGCAAAAACTATTATTTAAAAAATCTCTTTACACAGTATTTTTGTTTTGAGTACTATAGCTTTGTAAACATTTAATTATCTGGCTTTATGAGTTTCGTTTTAATGACTGTGCCAACAAATGATAACAATAAATCCATGCCAATTTTGGAAGTATTTCTAATATTATATAACAAATTGGAAAGGAATTTTGTACATGATTATCTCTACGAAGGCAAACCACAAGAGTAATTAACAGAGCTATGATTCCATATCATCACAAGGGTTAAGCCAGAAGTCCATGTTCACTATTTTCATACATCTTACAAAACCAAATATCAGTTCATTTCTCCTGGAAATTCATGAAGGATTAAAACAAAACACATTATTAGGCAATATTTTGATATAAGGAGTGGGTAGCTAATATTTTTTCCAAAATTTAGTAGAGAAGTGTGTGTATCATCTCAAGATTGGCAGTAACAAATGTTACTTACAAAAAAAGAGCAGAAATAAACAGTGTGTTTATAATGTATAAATAAAATACAATGACATCACTAGACAAGGAAACATCTACTTTTTGGAAATTTGTTTAGGGCAGTGAACCATTAAAAATAAAAAGGCTTTATATTTTTATTACACAGATGGCTAATATTATTTATTTTCAATGTGAATTTAGGAAAAACCAAAGTATATTTACTATTTCAATTAGCTATGGTCACAGTAATGTAGAATAAAGCTCAATGGCTTTATGCAACAAACATTTCTTCTCCTGGATGTGAATGGCTAGTGCAGCCCTGCTGTTCGTGTCTTTTATCCTTTTCCTGAGACCAGCAGCCTAGATGGATGTGTTCTCAGAATGATAGCAGAATCACAAACAGGAATATATAGGTCTCTTAAGGCCTAGGCTGAAAACTAACACCTCTCACTTCTGCTCATTTACCATTTGCTAAAGCCAATCACATGGCCAAGCCCTAAGACTCAGGGTTGGGAAGTATATTCCACTCATAAGGAGGCATTGTTAAGGTTGTGAATGCAGAAAGTGGAGAAGAAATGGGATTAATCATTAAATCTACTACAGCTACATAACAGTTTATTTAAAGCAGATGATATATTATGGAACGTGACAATGATGTGTACTTATGTCTTTGACTGAATTCTTCAGGGTGTAATTTTTGCCACAATATTTACCTGTGCTAGATGATTGTTCTGTATTTTTAATTTTTATTGTTATCAGTGATTAACCTGCTGCTAAATTTAAGAAATAGAGAATCCTACTTTTTTTTTTTCTCCAGATTCTTGTATAACGAATTAAAAGACATATTTTACTGGAGGCAATCCTTTAACAGTGGATGTGAGTATAGGCAGACAGATGCAATGTCTAGTCTAAGGAGCAGAGCATGCCATCTGAGTCACGAGTCTGGTCTTACTCAACTCTGGAGTTACTTTTTTGAAGAGCATATACTACATGGGAATTATAAGACAACACTGCCCCTAAGGAGTTTGGGAAAATTATTTTCTTTTCCAATATAATATACAAGAAAATATTTCACATCATGAGATTTAGTCATTTCCTGTAAGACAACCAGAGCAAAAAGTCTTGTCAGTCAGATATACCACGTAAGCAAACTACTCTCTCATCACCTGTGCATGCGTGTGTGTGTGTGTGTGTATACATTCTGTTTCCAATTACAACTTATTTTTCTCATCTCGTCTTTCAAATTCTTGTTTTTCTGGTGGTGTTCCATTTTTGTAAATAGAAAAGTAAAAGAAGAGTGTGCTTAAAAACCTGCTCAGAGGGTGAATTTCAAATTGGCGTCTCTATTAGAGGACTAATTTGCTTTCTATGTGCAATCTTGGCGTGATCACTGTTGCATATGTTATTGGATTTCAACTCCTCTGCCCCTACCTAAACTCATTTTGAGATTCTCACATGGTAGGTCGATAGCCTGAGTTTTACGGAGCTCAAATGCTGACCTGACTTCTGTCAGACTTCTGGTGTCATATTTGGTGAAGCACCAGGAGAATATTCTACCGTATTTCTCTTTCCTTTGTTTCACTAGGCCAGAGTAGTCCTCTCTCCCTTGGCTTATCAGACTTTACACACTAGCAAAGGATATGATTGGCATTTTTCTCTTGCTTTTTCCTCTCTATCTCTCTCACTTTTTCCCTCTCCTTCCCATTCTCCCTCTGTTCTTCCCATTCTCCCTCTCTCCTTCCTATCCTCCCTCTCTCCTTCACACTCCTCTTCTCCTCTATCTCTCTAAAATCAACTAATTATTTTCCATTTTAATCACATCCATAAGTCAATATATTTTATGGGCAAAGAAATACATATTCAAGAAAAAAGTTCAAATAAGTAAACAACAAAAACCTGTTTCAGAATAAAATCATCTTCTTTGCTAGAACTAACCAAGGATGACAAACTTTATTACCTGAGCCTACATATAAAAGAATACTGAACACAATATTACAGATGCAAATTTGTGTCTTCAAGACACAAATTTGACTAGAAAGTTACTAATCAATTTGTAAAACATACCAGAAGGAGGTGTGCCTTTTACAGGATACTTAGATAATCTATTCACCGTCAGTCAGGGGTCGGTAATAAATCTCTGACTACTGTTCTGTACTTTTTATCTTACATACAGTTTCAGACAGAATCTATTTCAGTACAGTAAACACACATACACATTCCAAATCAAATCAAAACAAAACCTTTTTTCCTTCTCTTGATTAACTTTACTTTTGAGAAATTGATTATAACGAAGACACGTTTAACAAAATGCATTTTATGATAAAGAGAAGATTCCCTAAATCAAGACTGAGACATAATTGTGAAAAATTCAGCCAGTATTAATTGGATTAAGTTATGGGATTCAACCTGAAAAAAGAAATTTTTATTCTGATATTGTAATTTGGTTGTTAGGCTAAGATATAATTTAATGTCATGAGCCATTAGAGTATAACATCATAGTAGTGATCACGGCTCCGATGGAGGCATGGACAGTTTTTATGCAAAGGGAAAAACATGAAAATGGTAATGGAAGCCTTTAGGTACCATCTGGCTTAGACTTTTCCTTTTGTATCTTCAAAACAGTGGGAAGAATACACGATACTATTCTTGATTGGCTAGCCATTGCAGATGGGGATACCAAATGAAAAAAATGCTCCAATACAAGCAGGAAGTATTATTTTCTTCATTTCTTTCTCCTGCAAAAGCACAGAGACTCTATCTTGCAGAATCTTTTTTTTTTTTTTTCTTTCAAATTTCAGAGCTGAAAGGGCCATAAGCAAAGCATCTGGTCTAGTGGTTCTCAAATTTAAGTGGGCACAAGAACTACCTAGGGGCTCTTTAAATATGCAGATTCCATGACCCAGCCCCAGAGAGCTTCTGACATAATGCATTTTTAATAAAGTTTCCAAGTAAAGATGGTGTCTGTAGTATGTAAACCTGGAGAAACATATCTTTTGCCTAGATCCATCATTTTTCAGAAGATCAACCTGAGATCTCCAACAGCACTGACTTCCCCAGGATCACAGAGGCTAGTGGTTAGGAACAGGACCCTAACTTCTTGACTTAAAATAAGATATTTTTGCACACTCTAAATACCTTAGTACTTCTATTAAAAAAATATTTCAGAGTCTGTTAGCTGAAGAAGCTGAGCCTTTTTAAGGATACTTAAAAGCACATAGGCTTTTCCCCATTTTTGTATTGTGGCAAAATACACATAACATAAAATTGTACATTTTAACCATTTCTTTTTGAGTTGGGATCTTGACCATGCTGGGGTGCAGTGTCATTCACTGCTTCCCTCAGTTCCTCGGTTCAAGGAACTCTCCTGCCTCAGCCTCCAGAGTATCTGGGACTACAAGCATGAGCTACCACGCCCAGCTAATTTTTGAATTCTTTGTAGAGATGGGGCCTTGCCATGTTGCCGAGGCTTGTCTTGAACTTCTGATCTCAAGTGATCCTCCTACTTTAGCCTCCCACAGTTCTGGGATTACAGAAGTGACCCACAATGCCTGGCCATTTAGCTACTAAAAGTTTTTTTTATGGGTACATAGTAGGCGCATATATTTATGGGGTACATGAGATATTTTGATATAGGCATACAGTGTGTAATAATCATATCAGGATAAATGGGGTACCACCATCTTGACCATTTTTAAGTATATGGTTGAGTACTATTAAGTACATTAATGTTATTGTTGAACCATCACCACTATCCATCTCTAGAATGTTTTCATCATCCCAAACTAAAATTCAGGTACTCATTAAACAATAAGCCCTCATTCTCTTCTTCCTCCAGCTCCTGGTAACCTCCTTCAACTTTATGTCTATATAAATTCGACTGTTGTAGGTAGCTCATACAAGTGGAACCATACAACATTTTTCATTTTGTGTCTGGTTTACTTCACTTAGCATAATGCCTCTAAGATTCACCCATATTAACTCATCTTTTGATTTGCTGAATTCTTTTAACTTCTTGCTCAAGATGATGTTCTGGCTCTTTAAGAAATTAATTTCTATCGTTTGTCCAACTTCAATAGATAGCTGCTAAATGAGAGAAAGAATTCAGAAAGGGCATTCCTGGGTGAATGAAATAGATAGAGCCTGGAGGCCGGCATAGTGATGTGAAATGCATTTTCTACCTAGTTGAAAGTCACTTGAAAAGAAAAAGAAATAGGAAATAAGAGAGAGAGGAGAAGAGAAGAGAGATGAATTAAACTGAGAAATCTAAGACTTTCTTAAGGTTGCGTTGTGCCCAGATTAGTAGAGCTATGCAAATGAGGTTATTAACAGGTATAGTCGAAATATTAATTGGTACAAACTGGTATACATGGAACCTGATATTATTAAAATACCTTGGGGGCAAACTATAGACAAAGAAAAGCAAATAAAGAAGTGAAATAAAGAAGTAAGCATCTATGTTGCTATTCGAGAGATATTTATTGTGCTTAAGATTTAATTTTAATTTATATAGTTTCTGTCATGAGCATTTTGCAGCTTTTAAGTGAGAAGGGAAGTTATTTAATTTACGTTTGATTGTAGAAAAAAGTTTAAAGTTTTTAAAAACATCAGTATACTGGTATATCTCCAATTGTACATTTAGAGGCAAGGCCTGGTAATACTTTCGAGAAGAGGTAGGGCTTTGGCCAAGAGTTGAATTTTCCAGGTAGACAAGGAGAGAAAGGGTATTCTGAGCAAAGATAACTTCTCTTGTCTGGGATTATGCCTACTTGTTGTTTAGTATTCTTTCAGCTCAGTGTCATTTGTAAGAAATTTTGTATGGCAGCTTTAAATCAATGACATCAAAACTTTTTGATACTTTTCCGTGGAAAGGTGGAGTTTATGTCCCATCCCCTTGAATCAGATCCCTGTCGCTGATTGACAAATAGAATATGGGAGAAGCAAAACTATTCTTGTTTTTAGGGCAGGCTTTGAGAAGCTTGCAGCTTTAATTTCTTGTCCCTTGGGATAATTGCTCTTGGGACCCAACTCTTACACTGTGAAAAAGCCCAAACTGCTCCATGGAGAGGCCCACAAGAAGAAAAACTGACAGCCAGCACCTATTTGCCAGGCATGTGAGTGGGCCCTCTTGGAAGTGAATCCTCCAGCATCAGGCAATCTACCCCAATTGATATCAAGTGAAATGGAGATAAGCAAGCCCCATTGAGACTTGACCAAATTGTAGACTCATGAGCAAAACAAGTGATTTTTACTGAAGTCATGAAGTTTTGGGCTGGTTTGTTATATAGCAGAAGTTAACTAGAATACCTTCTCTGATCTTCCTCATAAGGTATGCAGAAGGTGCCCTTTCTCTTGGATGACTAAAGGACTTTGTACTCTCCTTTATTATAATATAGTCCTTCCTTCCTTGGCTAGGCCTCTCTATCCTCCCATCTCAAGCCCCAGCACTATTAATTCCTCTTTTGGGGCAGTTCCATATCTTATCAACTTTTGTATTTTCATGCCTCTTTACTGTTCTGTAGAAGATCCCACTTCTTAATAGTTCCTCTTAAAAGTCACATTCAGGAATCCATTCAAAAAGTACATTTTTCCACTATGTGTATACATTGCATGAATTTCAAAATTTCTTTCGGGTCATAGATGAAAGATGAATTTAGGGTTGTCTAATCAATCCAATGGTTGCTTCCAAATAAAAACACTTGTTTTCCACTCCAAAAGAGAATCAACAGTTTACCATATACCAGGTGAAAAAGCTACCTCTACTCATTGCACTTTTGAAAACCGCAATGCACAACCATTTTCCAAATATTTGTAAAACTACTGTAAAAACAAAAAATAGGATTTATGGAGTAAATCATGGGAAGAATGCCTGGTCAAGTGGTTCATAAACATCCAGGTCTCATTCTATTTGGGGTCATAGCCTTGAATTTAATCCAATACTGAATTGTTGAACTGGGAGCAAAGGATTGAGGTGAAATGTGGTTGGCTCCTGAGAGCAAGTGCAATGCTGCTTCCTGCAGAGAATAACTTTCTTTGTAACTCCCAGAGAATAACATATTTTCAAAGGTGTTGGAAGTGAATAGATATTAGAGAGGAAAAACTAAAACCTTTAGAGAACGGAAAGGTCATATTTATATGACTCAGATCATTATAAGTTATTACAATGCTAATATTGAATAGTCAATAGTCAACACGCTAACAGACCTCTCAAGGACAACCACAGACTCAGGAGCAAACAAAAGTAATTTGTTGCTTTCTCGCTATCAAGAAATAGACATTCTTCCATCTACACTAATATGATCTCCAGTGGGAAATGATTTATGTCTCTTACATTCATGAAACTCTCTCTCATAACCAAGCATAATGACTTCTTTTACCTCTACAGAGAATGGCTGATTTATGCACAGACCTTTGTGCAATAACTTTTCTTTAAAGATTGATGCTGTTAAACATGAAAAAAATGTGAACTTTCTGACATTTTATTTTAATGTAATTTAGAAAACCATGTAAGCTGCAAATGGACCTCATGTGGAATGAAAATCACATGCTGATAACCTAAATTATTTTCAATACCATTAATCTTTGACTAATACCTGGAATGTTTTATTATTAGAATTATGAAAGGCACAAGAGAGACACTAATGTAGTTCATCTTAAAAATAATTTAAAGGACTTAAGATTCTTTTTTTATCCCCTCAATTTACACTTTGAGAATTTTCCAATAGGATGGGTAGTGATTGTTACCTATCACATAGAGGAATATCATTTTTTTGGTCTGGAAAGTCTGCTCACAAAGACCAATAACTCTAAAAAATTATTCAAGGTTAGAGGAAGGGAGGAGGAGAAAGTGACACAAAATTTTTTGACATTTTTCTATGGTCAAACTTTTCTTGACCTTTTCAATTCTTGTTTGGAGAAGAAGTTCTGAAATTATGCGGATCTTGTCTAGGTTCTAATGGAGATCAAAGAAAGTTGGCAAACAGTCCCAACCTTCTCAATGTTTTCAGTGCCACTGCCCCATGGTATGCATTTAAAACAACTTTATTAATTTTATCAACGTATCTATCAGTCATTGGTGTGATTTCCTATGTTACTCAGGATGTTTGGGAAAAAGAAACTCCTTTTACCAAACTGTGTTTCAGGCAATCTCAACTTTGGTGTCTGATTGAAAGAGAAGGGACAAGTCAACGTATTTTCCCAAGGAGGTCATTATGAAAGACAAAATATCTCTCTTACAATTTTCAGTATAATATGTTTGTTATCATGAATGAGGGTATTAAGCCTTGTTTATATCCCAAGACTTTAAGCAGCTTTTCCAAAATGAGTCAATATTAACATTTAAGAACTACGATTTATGGAAGATTAACAATTGAAGCTTTCTTTAAACAAAATGGATTTTCAACACTCACAGTAACCAATATTTCAAGCATAGTTTCATTAATACGTCTATTTCTTTTTAAGTAGTTTCTCATATAAATCAAATGAGAATTTTGCTCTCAGGGTGATAGTGAAATAAATAATACCAAAGTTTATTTGTACATATTGACATAAAATTACATACTATATGTATGCGTAAAAATAAGCCTGAAAATAGTAATAACATAATATTAGCTATGTTTATTGGGTGCTTACCATGTGCCAGAAACTGTTTCATGCACTTCAATACATTAATTCACATCACCCTCACAACAACCTGAAGAGGTAGCTGTCATTACTTTTGATTTATGCTCCATAATCTGAGAGCAATTAAGAAATGCATCTATGGTCAGTAAGCACCAGAATCACGATTTAAACTCAGGCAGTCGGGCTTCAAAGTTCACACTATGAAACACTATCCACCCCAGCCTCTCTCTAATACAATGTCAGAAGAACTAAACATCATTTAAAGTGCAGAGAAATGCCTATAGGAATTGAGATGGAGACAAGATGTCTTCCAGCTTGGGGGCTCAGGGAACAAGGGAAGATTCGAAAATGGCTTTCCTTGAAAAGTAGGCAATATTTGGGTAAGCTTAGATGAAGTAAAGGAATCTCAAGACAAAAACCAAGATCATTGAAAGACACAGAAGTAAGCTGGCTAGCTGTTCATTTTAGTAGGAGTTGAAGGTGCATTGAGAGGTAAAATAAGAAATAAGATTGGAAACGAGACTCGGGGCAATTGTGGAGAGCCAGGTGAAGGAGTCTGTAGAATATTCTGAAGGCCTTTGAAGTCATAAAAAGTGTTTGAAGAGGGGAGTCGTATATTACTTTCATTCACTGACAAATATTTATTGAACACCTTTCATGTGACACACTGTCTTGGACAATGGATATATACAAGTGAATAAAGTAGATGAAATCTTTGCTCTCATGGAATTTGCACTGTAGTTACAACCTAAGCTATGTTTTAGGAAGCTTAATTTAAATGGAAATCTGCAAGTTGGATTGGAGTCATTGGTGGGAAGGAATGAGAGGAGGAGGGTAAAAGATAGTAAGAGTGTGAATGAGAGTGGCGGTAAGGTGGCTAGCAAGAAAGGAATGGGCATAAAGAATTAGGGAGGCAAAATCTACAGATCTTAAAAATGAACTCGAAAGTGAGGTAAGTAGGAGATTTAGAAACTACTATATGATCTGAACTCTCTGACTGAGAAGATGGTACTGTGATGAATAGCAGGATAGGAAATAAGCCTTGGTATAAAAAATGGCCTATTTGGGTCATATTGAATTTATGTCATTTGTGAGACATTTGAGTAAGAAATGTCCTACATACAGTAAGAAATGTGGGACAGATATTGGAAAGGAATAAAAATGTTCAAATCATTGGATTAAAGGAGATGGAGAAAAGACTGTTTCTAGTATAATAACTAACATATATCTGACAATAACTATTGACTAAATATCAAATGAAGATAATGACATTAATGAAATCAGAAAAGAATGCATAGAATAGATACTGTGGGCTTGGTGCAGTGGCTCACTCCTGTAATCTCAGCATTTTGGGAGGCCAGGGCGGGCGAATCACCTGAGGTCAGGAGTTTGCGACCAGCCTGGCCAACATGGTGAAACCCCGTCTCTACTGAAAATACAAAAATTAGCTGGGTGTGGTGACACATGCCT